>NC_086444.1:179448153-179460653 GCF_028390025.1 Pseudophryne corroboree | reverse complement strand
GATTGGTTGGTATAGGCATCTTTTCCACTTGTTCTAGTTAGAAAGTTTTACAGAACTTACCATTGGTGAGGAGACCAAAGCATAAATTACTGCAACCCCAACAAATAGATTCCATAACAGCAATGGAAGTAAGTGGCCGGATGTCATCTCATCACAGCCTCAGTGATACATTGCCGAACTGCAGACAATTAGATCTGTGCGGGTGCACAAGAAACATTAGTCTATTACAGTATCAAATCTTCACTGATTTGTCCATTCGCACCAGCACTCTGTGACCATTCCAGAGACACTAAGCACAAATCGAAGGGAAATGAGTCACCACCTTACGGTAATTTATTTTTACTTTCTCACGTTATTCAATTAGACCCTGTTTGTTGCGCTCGGGCAAAAACACACAGAATCCGTGATAAGTCAGGGACATCAGAAAAATACTCGTCTCACTGAACAAGGTCGATAAAATGGCCACTGAAAAACTAAACTATGGGTCCGATTCAGAGACGGTTGGAATTGCAGAGCCACACACAAGCAGCTTTGAAAGTCCGTCCACCAAAATGCAAATGCTGTAGGAGGGGTCAATATGAAATAGACAACTCCTGCATTGTGGTTGTGATGGTTGCAGGTTTGGCCAGGCTGCGTCATCTGAGGCTCACTCAGCCTGGTCAGATCTTGGCAACTTGCGAGGCCAGGAAATATGCGTCTAGCCATGCATACCCTGGCCTCATTCCCACCCAAAAAAAGGAGATGATACGCCCCATTTTAAGGAACATCCCCTCCGTCTCCCAAACAGTATAGCTTGTCAGTGAAGCTGTGGTTGGGAGACACGGAGCAGTCTCGCAGATGGGAGGGCTGCAAATGCGCAGGACACATCCATCACATGCGCAGTACTCCCACCATCGGGTTAGTGTATATCTCTGAATCAGCCCCCCCCCCCTCCCCCATATACAGTGCACTTAGGCACTGAATGCATTGCCCTCTTCATAGTTTACCCAGATGATCTCTCTCAAAAGCGATTTATCTGGTAGAACGATTTGGCAATGGATTCAGTTCTGTGACTTCATCTTTTCAAAAACCACTAATATCACATGATGACATTTCATTGGGCCTGAATTTGGGACTGTGTCCCTCAAATTAATATAATGCAACTAAATCAGCCCTCTTAGAAAGCACAGAAATATTCCTGGCAGGAAAACCATGCATAACTAAACTGAAGCATCAAAATGAATGTAACTAATGTTGGGCATCTGGGAGGTTTCCAGCTGGAAATTGTATATACAGCACAGGTTTCCATATAGCTAGAAGGGAGAATTAGGTTTGTGTTATAATATATCTGTATAGGTCTTACTTTGTATTGAATACCCTGTAATTCTTCTCCTGACAGGAGGCTGGTAAGCAGGAGCAGTACACGGGTTAATGCAGCATTAGCGCATGCAGAATGGGCATTATTAAGATGTGGTTGCAATGGGATTGTTATTTTGTGCAGTCTGCAATTGTAATTATATGCTAATATGGGCAGAAGCTAACCTGAACATAGGGATGTCCACTGCTATCGCATTATTTCCGTCCAACTGCTGAAACATCGGTACCATCGTCGAGAGTGCCTCTGTAGATGGGCAGGCTGAGCTGCACTCCCGAGATGCTGAAGGCACTCCAGAAGCAAGAGAGATCGCAACTGCCAATTTATGCACGCCCGTAAAACGCCATCTGAATGACCACTCCCCGTTACCACCTACAAACGCTGTTTTCCTGTCACTCACTTTGCGACTAATCCCTCATTGTGAGCGCACATTGGTTTATGTACTGTACAGTATGTCACTTCAGGATGCTGGTCAAATAGGAAAAAAAAAAAAGGTGCTGGCTACAGCCACAATAATTACATATTTATTACATTTTACTACACAAAAAAGTCATGGTTATATAAACCTTCTGCAAAGAATACACAAAAGACAGGGGAGGGGGGCCCATGGGCAGAGTCCGGGTGGACCACCTCCTCGCCATGGCGCCGTAGACTCCAGCAATGTGCTAGAGTATACTGCGCATGTCTCCAGAAACATGGTGCCTGCAATGGTACGGAGACTCATTTCCTACTGCGCATACGTGGGGGCTGTTTTGGGACCGATTTTTGCTGCAGTGGCTTCCACGCCCGTCGTGGGACTCTGGAAAGGTAAGTATTAACACAGCAAGGGTGCTGCAGGCCTCCCCGGACCCAGCGGCCCGTGTGCACCGCACATATTGCACCCATGGTAGAAACGCCAATGACAAAAGAACATTTGAAACACCACCAAAAAACAAAAATAATTCCGTATTGCTGACCAATATTCTCTGATTAGTACAGCTGTCCATGCGTTGTTACTTAGGGGTATATTTACTCATTTTACATTTTGGCTGATTTGGGTTTTTGGTGTATTTGCATTTGATTTTGCAGATTTACTAAAGGCAAAATTTAATGAAAAATTGAATCTAAAACCAAATATTAGCAAAATATCGGTATATTTACATAGACAAATATAGAATCCCCTGATTTACTAACAATCAATTTGAACTAACATCGACCACAAAATTGACATACAAATCTACAAAATAATAGCAGACAGGGGATTTTAGCTTCTAGACAACATTCTATTTCCTGAACCTTCATTATGAAGCCTATAAAAGCAGAGATGACGGACGCTATGCCGATGTTTTCACAATTGAGCGATTATTGGTAAACACTGGTTCACACTGCGCATGCGCCAAAGACTAATAGCAGTGCTGCTCGGAGTGCTTATTTTTGCGCAGAGTGACTGACAGTCAGATACCACTTGTGGGTGTTGAAAGGGGAATTTGTGGGAAAAAAGCAGACCTATTGTGGCTATGTTTGGGGCGTTCCCCTGGCTGCAACCGCAAATCCATACTCATGCAACATGCCTCCGGAATCTTTGTTCAGGCTGCCATACTGCATGGCCATTCACTTAACTGAGCTGCCACTTATGGAAGGATGTGCGTGTGCGCTGGGCATGTGTACGCAGTTGCTGTAGCTATGAGATGGCTCTGCTAGGCGTCTCTGTACATTTCAGGGCTGCCTGGTTGTTGTTTTTTGAGTAATTTTGCACATTCTTAACAAGCAAAATCGCAGCAACAATCGCCATAGCATCTGTCACTGAATCAGGCCAGATATTAATAACACTGCAAAGGCTCTATGTGGCAGGTACAAATTACATGATGTTGGTGTTTATCAATTTTAGCAGGACCTGTGCTTGCGTCCCATCATCAGAGATGTACATAAACCAGCGCAGGATCCCCACCATCAGAGATGTACACAAACTAGTGCAGGCACCCCACCATCAGAGAGGTACACAAACCAGTGCAGGCACCCCACCATCATAGATGTACACAAACCAGTGCTGGCTCCCCACCATCAGAGAGGTACATAAACCAGTGCAGGCACCCCCCCATCAGAGAGGTACATAAACCAGTGCAGGCACCCCACCATCAGAGATGTACACAAACCAGCGCAGGCACCCCACCATCAGAGAGGTACACAAACCAGTGCAGGCACCCCACCATCAGAGAGGTACATAAACCAGTGCAGGCACCCCACCATCAGAAAGGTACATAAACCAGTGCAGGCACCCCACCATCAGAGAAGTACATAAACCAGCGCAGGCACCCCACCATCAGAGATGTAAATAAACCAGCGCAGGCTCCCCACCATCAGAAAGGTACATAAACCAGTGCAGGCACCCCACCATCAGAGAAGTACATAAACCAGCGCAGGCACCCCACCATCAGAGAGGTACACAAACCAGTGCAGGCACCCCACCATCAGAGATGTACACAAACCAGTGCTGGCTCCCCACCATCAGAGAGGTACATAAACCAGTGCAGGCACCCCACCATCAGAGATGTACACAAACCAGTGCAGGCACCCCACCATCAGAGAGGTACACAAACCAGTGCTGGCTCCCCACCATCAGAGAGGTACATAAACCAGCGCAGGCACCCCACCATCAGAGAAGTACACAAACCAGTGCTGGCTCCCCACCATCAGAGAGGTACACAAACCAGTGCAGGCACCCCACCATTAGAAATGTACGCAAAACAGTGCAGGCACCCCACCATCAGTGATGTAGTGTTCACTCTAGGTGTCTTTCACAGGGCGCTGCGCCCTGCCCCTTTTTTAGACACCTGAATGCGCCCTGCCCATTTGTGTGCGCCCTCCCGCCCCGCACTTTGCTGCCCGCCGGACCCCGCCAAGCCACCGGACACATTACTGCAGTAATCCAGTGTGCTTAATCACAGTCACACTGTCTCCCTGCATGAGAGACAGAGACCTCCGCGGCCCGCCCCGTCTGTCCTGCCCCATCTGTCCCGCCCACCTCGTCCGTCCCGCCCGCCCACCTCGTCCGTCCTTAGTTGTCAGCCGCCGCATCTCCCCTCCTCTGCGAGAGACAGGAGGGCTGGGTTTGCCTCTCCCGCCGAGGCAAACCCAGCCCTCCCTCCTCTCTGTGTGCATGGCCAGACACCCGCGGGCAACCCCCACCAGCCAGTGCCACTGGCCAGCGTACCCATCTACCGGAGTGTGACCCTCAGCTGCCAGAGTGTGAGTAAGTAGATACACATAATAATGAACATGTATTTTAATGCATTGCCATATCCTGCCCCCACCCCCTGCATGTGACCCCATTTACCCCCAGCCTTTGTGTGTGGCACACTTTACCCCCCTCACCCTGGTTTGTGCGCCCCCCCCCCCCCCCCCCCCCGTGTGTGTGACACCTTGTGCCCTCCTGCCCCCCCAACCCCCTGTGTGTGGCCCCACTACCCCTTGTCTTATGTGTGTGCGGAACCATCTACCCCCCCCCCCTCCTCCTCCAATGTGTCTCAGTGCTTTCTACCTGGTGCAATGTTTCTCAGTGCTCTCTACCTGGTGCAATGTTTCTCGCTGCTCTCTACCTGGTGCAATGTTTCTCAGTGCTCTCTACCTGGTGCAATGTTTCTCGGTGCTCTCTACCTGGTGCAATGTTTCTCGGTGCTCTCTACCTGGTGCAATGTTTCTCGGTGCTCTGTACCTGGTGCAATGTTTCTCGGTGCTCTGTACCTGGTGCAATGTTTCTCGGTGCTCTCTACCTGGTGCAATGTTTCTCGGTGCTCTCTACCTGGTGCAATGTTTCTCGGTGCTCTCTACCTGGTGCAATGTTTCTCGGTGCTCTCTACCTGGTGCAATGTTTCTCGGTGCTCTGTACCTGGTGCAATGTTTCTCGGTGCTCTCTACCTGGTGCAATGTTTCTCGGTGCTCTCTACCTGGTGCAATGTTTCTCGGTGCTCTCTACCTGGTGCAATGTTTATCGGTGCTCTCTACCTGGTGCAATGTTTCTCGGTGCTCTCTACCTGGTGCAGTGTTTCTCGGTGCTCTCTACCTGGTGCAGTGTGTCTCAGTGCTCTCTACCTGGTGCAGTGTGTCTCAGTGCTCTCTACCTGGTGCAGTGTGTCTCAGTGCTCTCTACCTGGCGCAGTGTGTCTCAGTGCTCTGCCTGGCGCAAAGTGTAGAATGTGCTCTGCCTGGCGCAATATGTATAACGTGCTCTACCTGTCGCAGTGTGTATAGGAGGTTCTACCTGGTGCAGTGTGTATTAGCTGCACTATTGTGTGGTGTAATGTGAATTGCCACTATTATGTGGCCATGCCCCTAACCCCACGAAAAACAACGCCCCTAAATTTTCGCCTTTGGCGCGCACTGCCCATTCTTTATCATGTGGGAATGGGAGGACCAAGCATTATAGTATGTACCTAATTTTGCCCTTCTAACTGAAAAATGTGCCCTCCCGAACGAAAAATGTGCCCTCCCGAACGAAAAATGTGCCCTCCCGAATGAAAAATGTGCCCTACCCGTGATCAGCACCCTGCCCTAAAAAATTCCTAGAGTGAACACTAGTGATGTACGCAAAACAGTGCAGGCACCCCACCATCAAAGATGTAATCAAAACAGTGCAGGCACCCCACCATCAGAGATGTACGCAAAACAGTACAGGCACCCCACCATCAGAGAGGTACATAAACCAGTGCAGGCACCCCACCATCAGAGAGGTACATAAACCATGCAGGGACCTCACCATCAGAGATGAACACAAAACAGTGTAGGCACCCCACCATCAGAGATGTACGCAAAACAGTGCAGGCACCCCACCATCAGAGAGGTACATAAACCATGCAGGCACCTCACCATCAGAGATGTACGCAAAACAGTGCAGGCACCCCACCATCAGAGATGTACGCAAAACAGTGCAGGCACCCCACCATCAGAGATGTACTTAAACCAGTGCAGGTACCTCACCATCAGAGAGGTACATAAACCAGAGCAGGCACCCCACCATCACTGATTTACACAAAACAGTACAGGCTCCCCACCATCAGAGATTTACATAAAACAGCGCCGGCTCCCCACCATCAGAGATGTACGCAAACCAGTGCAGGCACCCCACCATCAGAGAGATACATAAACCAGTGCAGGCACCCCACCATCAGAGATGTACACAAAACAGTACAGGCACCCCACCATCAGAGATGTACACAAAACAGTACAGGCACCCCACCATCAGAGAGGTACTTAAACCAGTGCAGGTACTTCACCATCAGAGAGGTACATAAACCAGTGCAGGCACCCCACCAACAGAGAAGTACACAAACCAGCGCAGGCACCCCACCATCAGAGATGTACACAAACCAATGCTGGCTCCCCACCATCAGAGAGGTACATAAACCAGTGCAGGCACCCCACCATCAGAGAGGTACATAAACCAGTGCAGGCACCCCACCATCAGAGAAGTACACAAACCAGCGCAGGCACCCCACCATCAGAGAGGTACACAAACCAGTGCAGGCACCCCACCATCAGAGATGTACACAAACCAGTGCTGGCTCCCCACCATCAGAGAGGTACATAAACCATGCAGGTACCTCACCATCAGAGATGTACGCAAAACAGTGCAGGCACCCCACCATCAGAGATGTACGCAAAACAGTGCAGGCACCCCACCATCAGAGTTGTACGCAAAACAGTGCAGGCACCCTACCATCAGAAATTTACGCAAAACAGTGCAGGCACCCCACCATCAGAGAGGTACTTAAACCAGTACAGGTACCTCACCATCACTGATTTACACAAAACAGTACAGGCTCCCCACCATCAGAGAGGTACACAAACCAGTGCAGGCACCCCACCATCAGAGATTTACACAAAACAGTGCAGGCACCCCACCCATCAAAGATGTACACAAAACAGTACAGGCTCCCCATCATCAGAGAGGTACTTAAACCAGTGCAGGTTCCTCACCATCAGAGAGGTACATAAACCAGAGCAGGTACCTCACCATCAGAGATGTACACAAACCAGTGCTGGCTCCCCACCATCAGAGAGGTACATAAACCAGTGCAGGCACCCCACCATTAGAAATGTACACAAAACAGTGCAGGCACCCCACCATCAGTGATGTACGCAAAACAGTGCAGGCACCCCACCATCAGAGATGTAATCAAAACAGTGCAGACACCCCACCATCAGAGATGTACGCAAAACAGTACAGGAACCCCACCATCAGAGAGGTACATAAACCAGTGCAGGCACCCCACCATCAGAGAGGTACATAAACCATGCAGGCACCTCACCATCAGAGATGAACACAAAACAGTGTAGGCACCCCATCATCAGAGATGTACGCAAAACAGTGCAGGCACCCCACCATCAGAGAGGTACATAAACCAGTGCAGGCACCCCACCATCAGAGAGGTACATAAACCATGCAGGCACCTCACCATCAGAGATGTACGCAAAACAGTGCAGGCACCCCACCATCAGAGATGTACGCAAAAAAGGGCAGGCACCCCACCATCAGAGATGTACGCAAAACAGTGCAGGCACCCCACCATCAGAGATGTACTTAAACCAGTGCAGGTACCTCACCATCAGAGAAGTACATAAACCAGAGCAGGCTCCCCACCATCAGAGATTTACATAAAACAGCGCAGGCTCCCCACCATCAGAGATGTACGCAAACGGGTGCAGGTACCTCACCATCAGAGAGGTACATAAACCAGTGCAGGCACCCCACCAACAGAGAGGTACATAAACCATGCAGGTACCTCACCATCACTGATTTACACAAAACAGGACAGGCTCCCCATCATCAGAGAGGTACACAAAACAGTACAGGCTCCCCATCATCAGAGATGTACGCAACACAGTGCAGGCTCCCCACCATCAGAGAGGTACATAAACCAGTGCAGGCACCCCACCATCAGAGATGTACACAAAACAGTACAGGCTCCCCACCATCAGAGATGTATGCAAAACAGTGCAGGCACTCCACCATCAGAGAGGTACATAAACCAGTGCAGGCTCCCCACCATCAGAGATGTACACAAAACAGTACAGGCTCCCCACCATCAGAGATGTATGCAAAACAGTGCAGGCACCCCACTAGGGAGGCCAATCCCGGGGCATTTTTTCAATCCCGGGATTCGGGATTGAAAAATGCTCAATCCCGGGATTGCAGTAGGGATCAGTGTAGGGAGCAGGGAAAGTATATGTGGAGGGCAGCAAGGCAGGGTGGATGTAGGGAGCCAGGGAGGGTGGGTGTAGGGAGCATGTAAGGAACAGGAAGGGAGGGTGGGTGTAGGGAGCAGCGGGAGAGTGGGTGTAGGGAGCAGTGGGAGAGTGGGTGTAGGGAGCAGCGGGAGGGTGGGTGTAGGGAGCAGCGGGAGGGTGGGTGTAGGGAGCAGCGGGAGGGTGGGTGTAGGGAGCATGTAAGGTACAGGAAGGGAAGGTGCCGGTGGGTGTAGCGAGCAGAGGGAGGATGTCAGGAGCAGAGAGTGTGGGTGTAGGTAGCGAAGATAAACACTTACTACTTACGGGCGGGCCGCGGGCACCAGCCATGGACACACACACACTGACAGCGCTTGGCAGCATTACAAACGTAGCGCTAGCCGCCAGCCAGTCAGAACTGGGAGTCCGGCAGCCAATCAGGGGCCGCGGCTGCTGCCGCTTCCCTGATTGGCTGCCGGTCTGCCAGCTCTGATTGGCTGGCGGTGGGGCTACGTTTGAAATGCCGCCAGCGCGGTCAGTATGTGTGTGTCCATAGCTGATGTAACTCCCTCGCTGACAGCCGGGCAGCGCTGAGCTATAGTGCTCAGCGCTGTCCGGCAAAACTGCGCATGCGCACTCTAATCCCGTGAATCCCGGGATTGGAGGCTCCAATCCCGGGATTCAAATCCCGGCATTTTTGGGCCCAAATCCCGGGATCCCGCCAATCCCGATCCCGGGATTGGCCTCCCTACACCCCACCATCAGAGAGGTACATAAACCAGTGCAGGCACCCCATCAGAGATGTACACAAATCAGTACAGGCACATCACCATCAGAGATGTACGCAAAACAAGAAAAACAATGGGAGAGCGCTAATTTAATCTGCAGTAGGTTTTATTATTAAATGATTAATTTTTAAAAACTAAAAATAATACCGGCCAGTATCAATAAAATTGACTCATATTTTAGGAAAACACATGTACATTACACCAATACATATAAACAGTGACCTGCAAAAAGCTGTATTATAAACGTGCACCAAATCTCTATTTGAAAGTCCTTAGTTGATACTTTCTATTTCGGCTACAAGTTTACTGTTCAGTCCACATATCCAATGTAGCAATATATGCATGCACCTGTTCATGCAGTTCATGAATGCCAGTTACTTTAATAATGTAATTAGACACTTTTTGTTAATTTTGACTGCAGTATTCGTTTGATAAAAAGCAGTCATGCATGGCCATGCAAAGAATATATCTGTGCTAAATCCAAAGCTGTTATTAGCAGATAAGATGTCTTAGCATATTTTTTATGGGTCAGTCAGCAAACCTCTTTCACCGCAGTTGGATGATTAACCTCCCGGCTGCAGCTCTTTTATTCAGCCTTATCTGGAGTCCGTATATCACCTCTATAGCAGCGATGTTCCTCCTGGCTGCTTGCTCACCATCAGCTTTCTCGGGGGTAATGGTCACTTCTCCGCCTTGTGCCCCTTCTTTGCACAGGGGTATCTTATTAACCAGCCGGCTGGTAAATATAACTCTGCTATCCCGTATGTGTGGGAGACAAAACAGAGGCGTTTCCCCGCCTCTTTAGACCTCGGCGGCTTCCTCAGTGTGATTCTCTCTCCCCGGCCGCACGTCTTTTAAAGCACATATGCGGCCCGTGCTAGCATAGACGTCCTATTTTACACGCCTCCTTTGTACAGCTGGCACCAGTACAAGCATAATGGCTTAACTCTTAATTAAAATCTAAGCACCATTATCGGCTCAGAGACATAGCAGCATCACTTACTCATCTTCAAGAATAAATATTAGTACCTTCAAGAGCTCATCATATTTGTAACATTTTCCATAAACAACAATTAATATACATTTATATCCATATGTATCAGAAGATGAGTAAGTGATGCTGCTATGTCGGGGAGAGAGAATCACACTGAGGAAGCGCTGTCCGCTAAAACTACGCATGCGCACTCTAATCCCGTGAATCCCGGGATTGGAGGCTCCACTCCCGGGATTCAAATCCCGGCATTTTTGGGCCCAAATCCCGGGATCCCGCCAATCCCGATCCCGGGATTGGCCTCCCAACACCCCACCATCAGAGAGGTACATAAACCAGTGCAGGCACCCCACCATCAGAGATGTACACAAATCAGTACAGGCACCCCACCATCAGAGATGTACACAAAACAGTACAGGCTCCCCACCATCAGATGTACGCAAAACAGTGCAGGCTCCCCACCATCAGAGATGTACGCAAAACAGTGCAGGCACCCCACCATCAGAGATGTACGCAATACAGTGCAGGCACCCCACCATCAGAGAGGTACACAAATCAGTACAGGCTCCCCACCATCAGAGAGGTACACAAACCAGTGCAGGCACCCCACCATCAGAGATGTACACAAATCAGTACAGGCATCCCACCATCAGAGATGTACACAAATCAGTACAGGCTCCCCATCATCAGAGATGTACGCAACACAGTGCAGGCTCCCCACCATCAGAGACGGTCATAAACCAGTGCAGGCACCCCACCATCAGAGATGTACACAAATCAGTACAGGCACCCCACCATCAGAGATGTACACAAAACAGTACAGGCACCCCACCATCAGAGATGTACGCAAAACAGTGCAGACACCCCACCATCAGAGATGTACGCAAAACAGTGCAGGCACCCCACCATCAGAGAGGTACATAAACCAGTGCAGGCTCCCCACCATCAGAGATGTACACAAATCAGTACAGGCACCCCACCATCAGAGATGTACACACAAAACAGTACAGGCACCCCACCATCAGAGATGTACACAAATCAGTACAGGCTCCCCATCATCAGAGATGTACGCAACACAGTGCAGGCTCCCCACCATCAGAGATGTACGCAAAACAGTGCAAGCACCCCACCATCAGAGATGTACGCAAAACAGTGTAGGCACTCCACCATCAGAGATGTACGCAAAACAGCGTAGGCACCCCACCAACAGATGTACGCAACACAGTGCAGGCACCCCAACTATCAGAGAGGTACATAAACCAGTGCAGGCACCCCACCATCACTGATGAACACAAAACAGTACAGGCTCCCCAACATCAGAGATATACGCAAAACAGTGCAGGCACCCCACCATCAGAGATGTACGCAAAGCAGCGCAGACACCCCACCATCAGAGATGGTCGCAAAACAGTGCAGACACCCCACCATCAGAGATGTACACAAAACAGTGCAGGCACCCCACCATCAGAGAGGTACATAAACCAGTGCAGGCTCCCCACCATCAGAGATCTACACAAAACAGCACAGGCACCCCACCATCAGAGATATACGCAAAACAGTGCAGGCACCCCACCATCAGAGATGTACGCAAAGCAGCGCAGACACCCCACCATCAGAGATGGTCGCAAAACAGTGCAGACACCCCACCATCAGAGATGTACGCAAAACAGTGCAGGCACCCCACCATCAGAGAGGTACATAAACCAGTGCAGGCTCCCCACCATCAGAGATCTACACAAAACAGCACAGGCACCCCCACCATCAGAGAGGTACATAAACCAGTGCAGGCACCCCACCATCAGAGATTTACATAAAACAGCGCAGGCACCCCACCATCAGAGAGGTACATAAACCAGTGCAGGCACCCCACCATCAGAGAGGTACATAAACCAGCGCAGGGGAGCCTGTGATAACTGCTGCCCTGCACAGCAAAGCAATCAGTGATCTCTGAATGATCATGGCATTTTAGTGAGCCTGGAGGCTGCCCAGCTACTCGGGGACCGCAAGGCACACCCCCCACCCCAAAAATGATTAAAACAGGGAATGTGCCGAATGGCCATACTCACCAACCCAAGACCACAACCTTCTCAACCGAGGCACCACCTCTTTTTCAGTCCGTGCAAAGGTCCCGCATCACAGAGCTTAAAAGTTGGGAGGTATGCATAAG